>NC_140019.1:22054052-22078005 GCF_964263955.1 Coregonus lavaretus
TCAGATCGTATGTATTAGTGCTATGATTTGGTAACGAGAGAAAGACTACCCTGTTTTTAGAGTTGACAGTCTTTTGGTTCATTTTAAGTTTCCTTACTATTTAACATCATGCTCATGTATGACTGTTGATGACCATGCTCCTATCCTACCTGTATGTCCCAGTTACACATTCAGTGATAATGCTTGTGATGATCATGCACATCAAGCTATACATGGGCATTTGCATCCATCATTTTGTTACAGCCATGGAAATCAGTCATATTTGGTTCGCATCTGCATTCTCATATTTGTACATTTAAAATCTTACATTTACTAGGTTGGAGGGGATGTCTGGAACTAACCTGGTTTCCTTGTGTGTGTATGTACGTGTGCTGGGAACCGTGTCTGTGTGTGTGTGTATATGTGTGTGTTGCTTGTGTGTGTGTTGCTTGTGTGTATGCATGTGTGTGTTTGCTTGTGTGTGTATGTTTGCACATGTGTGGGTGTGTGTGTTAGGTGACCTTCACGGACGGGATGAGGAACAAAGCGAGGCTGTCTATAACGGGGAGTACTGGGGAGAATGGCCGTGTGATGACTCCAGAGTTTCCGAAAGCAGTGCATGCAGTACCTTACGTGAGACCTGGCATGGGAATGAACGTCAGCTTGACGGATCTCTCCTGATCGATAAGAACCTTTCGAGTGCCTTACACTGGTTTCAATAGAGCGGTTTTCATATTTTTCCCCCGCCCCTCTTTCTTCGCACTTTCTTTCTCTCCATCTTCGTTGAATGGGTCGAGGGGCCTCACATTATGGTGGCATGAAGACGTTTCCTTCTTTTCACTCTCTATTCCTCACTAAACAAAAGACTCTCCCTCTCGATGGAATTTCATCTCAGAATAAAAAGGGAGGTCTTTTTTTGTAACCCGGTGACATCATCATTTACTATCTCTATCTGAGTATTAGGAGGCTTTATTGACTGTAACAGCTGCTAATGGGAGGTCTGTCATCTCAACTGGGGGGAAGTTATTGTTTCTGTAGCCTCCATGCCAACCCCGGGATCCTTCAAGCATACTTGACTTAATTTGCATTGAGATGTGAAATGTCCTTTTTTTTTTTTTTTATTGAAGAAAAATGATATGGTAAAAATCTTTTTATGTATTTTCACAAAATGGCTTTTAAATAAACCTGCTTACATACTGGTTGAATATAAACATATTAATATGTGAGTATAGTGAAATAACAATAGCTTAACATCTTCTAGTTCCATATTTAAAAGCCCAATATGTTGCTTACGGGGGTGAAATGTTTAAATCATGTAATTTATTACTATTATAAACTTTCCTGTAAATCTTATTCTTTAACATTTGCTGTTGATATAAAATACTTAGCAATGCTTGACATATGAAATCAATAATTTTCCTATGTCTTTTAAGTGGGTGACACAATTATGTTTATTTTTTATTTTTATGTTATTTGTTTGTTTTGAAGTATTTTGCTGTTGGTATTTCTTTCTGTCAACGATCAGGGTAGTGGTCCAGTCCATGACATCCCACTCTACCGTATTATATGTTTTGCTGTGAGAGGAAAATAAACACACATATGGTCAAAATGGTCGTTTAAAAATGCCAAATAAGTAAAGAGTGCCAAAATGTAGTGCCAGTAGGTATGAATATAGTCCTAATATAATCAGTCACTGTCATCCAAGCGAATGTAATCAATACATTCTGTACGTTTTGTAACAGTTTTATGGCTAAGACTTTTTGTACAGTTTTATGGCTAAGACAGGTATATTTCAACAGCTTTTTTTTCTCTTCAGCTTTCAAGTTAACTCCACGTACTTTGTATTAACCTGAGTGTAAAATAGCACTAGTTGCATGTCGCTGCCTCAAATACATATTATTTAATTTAATTTTGCTTTTAAAATGTTGACTATATGCCTTTCCATTTTAATGTTGAAGTTGTGAGACTAAATGTTTGAGATTGGAAATAGGATAGTAGACATAATATATATATATTTTATATTTTATATTCCAAGTATAAATAATACCTTCTAAAATTGTACAACCCTTCACTAATTATTATTATTGATTTTTTTTTACAATTACATGAGGTACTTACTAATGTGGATCATTTGGCGGCTACAGATTTTCAATAGCAGTTATTTGTAGGATACGTTTCCAAGCAAATGTTACATTGTTGGATACAACACATCCCCAATAAGCTTTTTTAGGTAGGAGCTTTGAAACAGCTTTTACAGACACGCACCTCTGATTTAGGCACACATGGACGGTTTCAGAAAGACCATTGTTACGTTTGTATTTGAATAACCTGATCTAACATGCGATAACCTCCTTTCACATAATTGTAAAGGGATCAATGTACTATTGGTATCACTTTTTGTGGTAAACAATACAACAGGATGTTATCTAATCAACCTCATCATCACATATCCAGACTACTCTCACTGACATTTTGTATATGGAATGTGTGCTAACTTGTTTATTTTTGGGACTCTTTCTAAATAAAAAGTGGCTAATCTCTTGTTATCATTCTGGGTGTTGTGTCTTAACTTTACCACACTGTCTTATTGGTGTCTTTTGAACTTCTGCTTCTGTCAAGACCATCTAAAACAGTGTACCCAGCAGCATCTCAAATCTTACATACTAACGAAGCATTCTCTGAAAGAGTTAATTGCAGTTGAAGCATTTCAAATGACAACGACTTCAGTAATTACATGCTTTTGTCAGTGAAGAATACAGTCATTTAGGATGCCAGAATGTTCATTGCTTAATTACTTTTTAACTATATAAGTCAAGCAAGCTGATAACGTCACTATTTTAGCCTTTTTGATTAAATACGGCCCAGTCATCTCTTCCATTGTAAAAATGATAACTCAATGGGGTCAGTCGGTCCATAAAGAAGTGGAAAACGCCTTACTGATAAAGAAACTGCGAGAAAAGACAGTCAAATCAAATCAAATCAAATTAAATTGTATTGGCCACATGCGCCGAATACAACAGGTGTAGACATTACAGTGAAAAGCTTACTTACAGCCCTTAACCAACAATGCATTTATTTTGTAATAAAAAAAGTTAAATAAAACAACAACAAAAAAGTGTTGAGAAAAAAAAGAGCAGAAGTAAAATAAAATAACAGTAGGGAGATTATATATACAGGGGGGTACCAGTGCAGAGTCAATGTGTGGGGGCACCGGCTAGTTGAGGTAGTTGAGGTAATATGTACATGTGGGTAGAGCTAAAGTGACTATGCATAAATCATTAACAGAGTAGCAGCAGGGTAAAAAGATGGGGTGGGGGTGGGGGTGGGGGGGCAGTGCAAATAGTTTGGGTAGCCATGATTAGCTGTTCAGGAGTCTTATGGCTTGGTGGTAGAAGCTGTTGAGAAGTCTTTTGGACCTAGACTTGGCACTCCGGTACCGCTTGCCGTGCGGTAGCAGAGAGAACAGTCTATGACTAGGGTGGCTGGAGTCAACAATTTTGAGGGCCTTCCTCTGACACCGCCTGGTATAGAGGTCCTGGATGGCAGGAAGCTTGGCCCCAGTGATGTACTGGGCCGTACGCACTACCCTCTGTAGTGCCTTGCGGTCGAAGGCCGAGCAGTTGCCATACCAGGCGGTGATGCAACCAGTCAGGATGCTCTCGATGGTGCAGCTGTAGAATATTTTGAGGATCTGAGGACCCATGCCAAATCTTTTCAGTCTCCTGAGGGGGAATAGGCGTTGTCGTGCCCTCTTAACGACTGTCTTGGTGTGTTTGGACCATGATAGTTTGTTGGTGATGTGGACACCAAGGAACTTGAAGCTCTCAACCTGCTCCACTACAGCCCTGTCGATGAGAATGGGGGCGTGCTCAGTCCTCTTTTTTTTCTTGTAGTCCACAATCATCTCCTTTGTCTTGGTCACGTTGAGGGAGAGGTTGTTGTCCTGGCACCACTCGGCCAGGTCTCTGACCTCCTCCCTATAGGCTGTCTCATCGTTGTCTGTGATCAGGCCTACCACTGTTGTGTCGTCGGCAAACTTAATGATGGTGTTGGAATCGTGCCTGGCCATGCAGTCATGGGTGAACAGGGAGTACAGGAGGGGACTGAGCACGCACCCCTGAGGGGCCCCCGTGTTGAGGATCAGTGTGGCAGATGTGTTGTTACCTACCCTTACCACCTGGGGGCGGCCCATCAGGAAGTTCAGGATCCAGTTGCAGAGGGAGGTGTTTAGTCCCAGGATCCTTAGCTTAGTGATGAGCTTTGAGGGCACTATGGTGTTGAATGCTGAGCTGTAGTCAATGAATAGCATTCTCACATAGGTGTTCCTCTTGTCCAGGTGGGAAAGGGCAGTGTGGAGTGCAATAGAGATTGCATAATCTGTGGTTCTGTTGGGACGGTATGCAAATTGTAGTGGGTCTAGGGTTTCTGGGATAATGGTGTTGATGTGAGCCATGACCAGCCTTTCAAAGCACTTCATGGCTACAGACGTCAGTGCTACGGGTCGGTAGTCATTTAGGCAGGTTATCTTAGTGTCCTTGAGCACGGGGACAATGGTGGTCTGCTTGAAACATGTTGGTATTACAGACTGTTGTTGAAAATGTCAGTGAAGACACTTGCCAGTTGGTCAGCACATGCTCGGAATACACGTCCTGGTAATCCGTCTGGCCCTGCGGCCTTGTGAATGTTGACCTGCTTAAAAGTCTTACTCACATTGGCTACGGAGAGCGTGATCACATAGTCATCCGGAACAGCTGGTGCTCTCATGCATGCTTCACCTTTAAATGGAGAAATAGTCAGCCCTCTGTTTAGTGTTAATGAATTTCACACATCTCCATGACAACGACATGCTGCCCTCTGGTCTTCGGAGATAACCCCCGTATCCCTTCTTCCCATCCAGGTCATTTGTTCATCAGCAAATTCTTGAGACATTCATTTTCCATTTCACCACAGAGTTAATTACATGATATTAAAATCATGTAGCGTCTCTCAGTCTCCATTTAAAGGTGATTAATATAAATTGTACTGTGCGCCCGGGGATTGACAACACATCGTGTCGAACGTAATATTTACAGTTCATATTCTGACTAACTGGATATCAGTGAGCTGGAACTCGAGCTAATATCATGCTGCATAAACACATGCCACAATGTCCTATTATTGCTGGCTCCCAATAATGGAACTCAAATGTTATCAATGTCCGTTGTACATGATGATCTTATGATTTTAGTTTGAGGTAATGAACCCCATTTGAGCAACACACTGATGAGGCTTGATGGAAATTGAGTACATTTTTACTAAAAGGTAGAATATTGACTAAAAGGCAAATACAATATTGGCTAATATGAGCAGTTTGACGTGTCAGAGTCAAATGGATGGAAGGCAAACCTAGGAGGTTTCTTAAGGAAAACTGCTCAAATGTTTCTACTGTACTTTATGTTTCCCATTTCCTAGCTTGATGTATGTACGATGTCTTTCAGTTGGCATGAAATAAAGGAAGATAAATAGCTGGAGGCAAAACAGCTGTAGTCAAAGGCGACTTCCGCATGGCTTGCTACGATCATTCATGTAATTTTTTACAAACTCACAAACACAGCTTTCTGCCCTCAAATCTCAACACCCTTTAAACTTGGCTTGAAAAAGACTGAAAGTTGGCTATTTGAAAGTGAGACAACTTTGTCATTTTCCCTCAACTCCTTCATACTAATTATCGACATAATCATTATACCATCTCAGAGGTGCCTCCATCAATCCACTAATCTCCACGACAACCTTTGTGTAATCAAGAGTGTTTATGGCCCATTAGCTAAGCCAATCACAGCGTATGGTTGTGCTTAGCAAAAAATGAATGTTCATCCATGTGAGTGATCAGATGGTGATGAGATCTCCCCTTCCTCCAGGTTCCCAGATTGCTAGCTGTCAATGTATGCGTTGATAAAATCCTCCCCGGGCACTGAGTAATGATGACAAGGTACAAAGGGCCTTAATCTGCCAGCTCACATAGGAGCCGTCAATAGCAGAGCCAGGGTTTCATCTCTGCATTTATTAACCAAGGCCTGACACTGACACCCTGGTCTCACTGAAATACAGCTATCACAAATGCTCTCCCAACCCTGTGAGATAATGTTTTGAAGAGGTAAAACCTCAGTGTATTTTCCCCATGGTACACGATGTGCCCAATCAGTGTTAATGCATGTTAAAGCACTATGTGCTTTTTCATGTTGTTGTTTTTTCCAAGGTATGGTCAGATACCAATTTAAGAGGAGCACAGTATAACATAATGCTTCAGGCTAACTGTGTACTACTCCACCATCACCTACAGCAATTGGTAACATAAGGTTTCATGGTCTGAAGCCAGTTTGCTTTTTTGTTGTCTTTACATCATCTTGGAGCGATGCCTGAGCTAACTATGAAGCTAGCTACTGTACTGTATATAGCCTGAGCTAACTATGAAGCTAGGTACTGTACTGTATGTAGCCCGAGTTAGCTATGTAGCTAGCTACATAGATAACTACAACTACATGCAGTAGCTAACTACAGAACATAGCTATCTGAAGCCAGAGATACTTTTGAGGAGATGATAAACTCTATTAGAATTGTATTTAATGCCAATTGTGTATGTTACCCATGCATCGTCAATGGGCCGTGCGGTGCATTCTGGGCGATTCTGGGACAAGAAGAGATCGCCTTCAAGGAGTGAATGAGAGTCAATTGGGCACTAGCTCAAAAACCCAACATTAGCATGAATTTCATCAACAAGAAGTTGAACATGGGGCCTCCCGAGTGGCGCAGCGGTCTAACGCACTGCATCGCAGTGCTTGAGGCGTCAATACAGATCCGGGTTCGATCCTGGGCTGTGTCGCTGCCGGCCGCTACTGTGAGACCCATGAGGTGGCGCACAATTGGCCCAGCGTCATCCGGGTTAGGGGTGGGTTTGGCCGGCCGGGATGTCCTTGTCCCATCGCGCTCTAGCGACTCCTGTGGCGGGCCAGGCGCATGCACGCTGACACGGTCACCAGTTGTACGGTGTTTCCTCCGACACATTGGTGCGGCTGGCTTCCGGGTTAAGCAAGCAGTGCGGCTTGGCAGGGTTGTGTTTCGGAGGACGCATGGCTCTCGACCTTCGCCTCTCCCGAGTCCGTACGGGAGTTGCAGCGATGGGACAAGACTGTAGCTACCGATTGGATATCACGAAATTGGGGAGAAAAAGTTGTAAAAAAAAACAACAAAAAATAAGTTGAACATTACACATATTTTCCGAGATGTGAGATATCTAACTAATTCGTATAGCTTTGGAATCGTAACATTACGTACTTTAGAGGAAAATAGGCAGGTTTTTCGACTCATACTCTGACTTTGAGAAGGGATTGCGTTACAATTATCTTAGCAACTGCGTGACGCAGCATGACAACGTGAACGCGATTGGTCGACAGTCTGCTGGGTGAGGCGTTATACATTCCTCCATTCATTGCCCAATGGGATTCCTGTCTCCTCCTTTCTCTAATATCTCTGCTAAAGCTACATCCAGTAGCTAGCGACATAGCTAACTGAAGCTACATTCAGTAGTTAGCTACTGTAGTTAACTCATAGGATATGAGAAAAGTCATTTCTAAAAATGGCCACATGGCTTCAAACACTGAAAAACACAAAAATTGAATCACATATTCAGGTCTCATCATCTTGATCCTTTGAGGCTCTCTAGTCAATGCTACTCATTGATAGGCAGCTAGGGCAATACATTTTGACTACATGGTTTGGCACTTGTGTTAGATTAGTGTCCACAGAGGCTAACCCTGTCAAAAGCCAATCCAAACTAGGCTACTGATGAAATAACAGGTCAATGATCTTTGCAATTAGTCCTTCAAACATTAAGCTGGACTGGGGGATACATTTGTCATGTCAGTCCAAGCACTGGTCATAATTTGTTCAATTACATAACATGGACTTGTATGCTTGGGATATTCCAAAAAATATGAACAGCTATGGTCATTTGCCACTCAGGTAATACTATATATTGTACAATGTCTAATTAATCCATTCTTGTTTGTATGTCATGCATCGTATTCTAACAGAACAGGAAATCTCAAGAATGCATGCATGCAAGCTGATAAAATGTAATCAACCAAATGTTATTTGTCACATGAGCTTACTTAACTAACAATGCAGAATTTTTAAAAAGTAAGTAAGAAAATATTTGCTAAAAAATGTATAATAAAAATAAGCTAAAGTAAGAAAAAAAGTAACACTATAAAATAACAATAATGAGGCTATATCCAGGCGGTACCGGTAACAAGTCAACGTGTGGGGGTACAGGTTAGTCGAGGTAATTGAGGTAATATGTACATGTAGGTAGGGGTATAGATAATAAACAGAGAGTAGCTGCAGCGTAAAAAAGGGGGTCAGTGCAAATAGTCCAGGTAGCCATTTGATTAACTCTTTAGCAGTCGTATGGCTTGGGGGTAGAAGCTGTTCAGGGGACTGTTGGACCTAGACTTGGCACTCCGGTACCGCTTGCCGTGCGGTAGCAGAGAGAACAGTCTATGCCTAGGGTGGCTGGAGTCAAATTTTTAGGGCTTTCCTCCGACACCGCCTGGTATAGAGGTCCTGGATGGCAGGAAGCTTGGCCCCAGTGATGTACTGGGCCATACGCACTACCCTCTGTAGTGCCTTGTGGTCGGATGCCGAGCAGTTGCCAAACCAAGCGGGGATGCAACCAGTCAGGATGCTCTCGATGGTGCAGCTGTAGAACTTTTTGAGGATTTGAGGACCCATGCCAAATCTTTTCAGTCTCCTGAGGGGGAATAGGCGTTGTCGTACTCTCTTCACGACTGTCTTGGTGTGTTTGGACCATGATAGTTTGTTGGTGATGTGGACGCCAAGGAACTTGAAGCTCTCGACCCGCTCCACTAACTGATTGGCCAAGAGAGTACACCAGCCTTCTGTGGCATGTACTGGTCAATCATTCAGTCAATTAGCTTGTGTCAGCTAGAATATGCAAGCGAATTAGCATTACAACATGATGATACATTTTCCAAACACCGCTGTATTCACAGACTGGACTCACTGGACAAACGTTTGTTATTTTACGTAAATCTTTACACCTTTAATAAGTATGATATGTTACGTTTGGTATGGTTACGAAAGACAGAAGTTTACTTAAGACAGTAGGTTACTAAAGACAGAAGGTTACTTAGGACAGAAGGTTACTTAAGACAGAAATGATAGGAGGGAGGTTGGTCGGGAGGATGGGTGGGTGGCATATACTGAAACCGAATGATAAGTTACATCATCCAATTTGTATGCTATTGTACGACCGGGTAAGACATATGATACTATACGTCCTGTAATTCATATGATATTGTACAACCGCTATTCCTTTCATAATGTAACCTAGCGTAATCTATCATACTAAATGGAGGGGAACAGATTTACGTACCAAATATTACGAATTGCCCTGAGGCCAGGTGGGAATTAATCATGTGATCCATATGCAGCAGTAGCTATTTAACATCCCAAAAAATATGTCCATATTTTACGACTTGTAATATCTTTATATACAGTATATATTACACTTTGTAATATCTCTTTGATAAAAACAGCAATTCCAATTTGAGGATTTAAAATTGTTTGTGAGCTAGAAACCATTGATACATGACTTTGAAAAAGCTTCAATAAATATGACTACAAAGGGTGGTTATCTTTTAGTAATACTTATGGAACCCACAGTTATTTTCAATTTCATGTTGATTCCAGGCCGTCCCTCAAGGCAACTCAGAATCCTGCACTTTCTTTGGATCTGAAAAGGTTGAAATTCTGTCCGATATGCAAAGCTAGTTGACAATGTTTCTGATTAAATATTGATATCATGGGCTGCATTATTCTTTTCTAGGACAGATAAGATGAGTTTGTTTGGACTCTTTTACTGTGGCACTAGAAAAACAACAAAAGAGACGTTCAAGACATGAAACGGATTTGTCAAATGCCTCTGTAAGCGAGGACATTTTCAATGCAGATGTGACATTTTTAATGGATCTTTGCCAAGATTTGCCATGTCCCTATTATGTACAACTGACAATGGCACACAATATGTCCACCACTGTCTAATCGTTCATCTCAGAGATTGAAAGAAAAAGTATTTGGTTGGTAGAGTTGCCATGTGATGTAATGCTTTTTCTTGGGCTGATAAACACATTCATTTATCGTCGTCCTCAAACCTTTTGTTACCTTTTGAGATTTGGGACAGTCTGGCAATCTCTAACAGAGAGGCACAAACATATTTAAGAAGTAGCTCCATTTGGTTGGTGTTTTTTATGCTGTAAAACAGTTATCCCCTGGCTGAGTTGTCATGGCAACAGTTAGCTGGGTTCTCAGGTCCTAGTACACCACTTAATTTCTCTGCATACGTTGGCGCTCGTGCAAGTATTTGGGGGGGGTGGTCGGTTGTTCCGACATGCATTCTACCATCTTAATTTCAGGAATGAATGTAAAGTAAAGCGTGTTATTGTAGATGGTTAGGGGGAGGGGGGGATTCAATGCGTATTAAAGGCTTCTTTTACAGACCGGCTTGACTATTTCCATGGTTACAGCTCATGACAAGATTTTGCTCTCTATATAGACAAGTACTGTAGCCTAGTGACACTTGTCTCCAAACCCCCAAGTGCTGACACTTCTTTATAAGGTGCATATACATCATTTTAGGCTACACTGCCCCAAAAAATGTGACATAGGAAGTTGACGACCTGTCGAAATGGTGTAGGTTTAAGACTAATGATCTGACTAGAGAGCAGGCTTTTCATATGTTCTCTATGGATACTTAATCACATTTCTGGCCTTGGCAATAATCTAATGTGTAGTTTGAAGTAAGGGCCACTCATAATAATAATATGCCATTTAGCAGACGCTTTTATCCAAAGCGACTTACAGTCATGCGTGCATACATTTTTGTGTATGGGTGGTCCTGGGGATCGAACCCACTACCTTGGCGTTACAAGCGCCATGCTCTACCAGCTGAGCTACAGAGGACCACTCATACTGGGAACAATGTCAAAGTGTGTGGCCTGGAAAGTTCCCCTGAAAAGACGAACATGACCAGCAAATTACATTCCAACCAGAAGAAAAGTGAACTTGAGCCCGGCTGCTAACAAACAATATATTATTTCTCTCAATTTAGAGGAACGGGGGAATGTTGCTCTCTCCTTCAATGTTTCGCATTGTTCATGCTCACTTACTTGCCATTGCTGGCTGAGCAATAAACTAATGGTCTGTCTTGTAACGTCTTGGGATATATGGCAGTGGGCTGATGGAGGCAATGCTTGGATGCTTATCCTCTGCTCTGGAGGACAGAGAATACCAACAGATATTTTCAGCACTCCCAGTGTCATTTTCCCTTTTACAGTCTGCATGGGCCCACGGGGGCCTGAAGGAGATCTCCTCCATGTGTGCTGTGGTGGATTCACTCCAGTGTCATTGTGTTGGCTGGTTTTCAGGTGTCTCATCTCAATGCATGTTTATGTGCTATTTTTGTACTGAAATGATACCCAAGGGAAATGTTGAGAGAACGAAAGTACCATGTTAGCTACAAGGCTTTGGAAAACTAATCCCAGCTCTTAATTGTAAAAGTTAATTTGTCTCAATGGCTTACCTGGCTAGCTGAATAAAGGTTCAACATTTTAGTGTGACTGTTTTCTTCACAACAACTAACCTTGGGGGCACTTGTTACAGTGAATAACACCTGAACTTACACCATTGTTAAAGACCCACACACACACAAATCTATAAAGTGTAATTAAGTCAATGTATTTATTGGTTTGTTTTCATTTTGAAAATGCAATGAATTGAAGGTTATTTGTTGATGTAAAAATCTAAATTTACAGATACAAAAAATGGGGTCCCGGCTGAACAAGTTTGAATAACACTGGTGTAAATGATACATGAATGAAGATGACACATAATGATGACTGGGATAGAAGAAGGGTAAACAACATCAGCTACTCATCATTCTGAAGACATATGACTTCTGTTTGGGTGGGCCGTGGTGCGCCACCATGTGCTGGACAAAAAGTCTACAGACTCCCGTTCGTCAAAAATAAAGTTTGTATCATTTATGGGCCAAAACTTTGATAGGGAAGTTGTTTTTATCCGATGTTGGAAAGCCATAGTACACTCTTAGAAAAAAGGGTTCCAAAAGGGTTCTTCGGCTGTCCCCATAGGAGAACCCTTATTGGTTCCAGGTAGAACCCTTTTTGGTTTCAGGTAGAACCCTTTTGGGTTCTATGTAGAACCCTCTGTGGAAAGAGTTGGATGGAACCCGAAAAGGTTCTACCTGGATCCAAAAAGGGTTCTCCTATGGGGACAGCCAAGGAACCCTTTTAGGTTCTAGATAGCATCTTTTTTTCTAAGAGAGTTCAGGCACCTACTGTAGGCGAGAAGTGGATTTCATTTTCCTTTTCTACATGCCGCTTCCAAAGATCCATCTCCCTCCGGATGTCACTCCTGCAGATGGAGCTGGCATTGTCCAGAGCGTCGAGGGAGATGGACTCATTATCTGGGAAGATGGATTTTCCATGTCCAGGGAGGAATACAGAGATTCAATCTTTCATCGGAGTGTAGTGCTCTGATTTATGAATGCAGATGGCCAGGGCCCCTTGGCTATTCATATTGGCTACCCGCCCATAGAGAGAGAGTGTGTGTGTGTGTGTTACATTTATGTCCATATGTGTGTGTTTGTGTGCATTCCTTCCTTGTTTAGACACTTTTTTACCATTTTGACCCGTATCGTACCATAGAGATCGTCACCCATACCACAATGGTAATTGACAAAAATAATGAAAAAGGCAGGCAAATCAGTTCTAATAACCCTAAAGCTGCCAACATCTCTCACACCTTTCTCTTTTACTCTTACATTTCTTTATTTTTCCATATACCTGCAAGCCTTCTTGTTTTTCTGAGCTTAGCACTGAGCATCCTCCCTCCAGATAGCAGTTGACATATGGCTGGTTTGGTGACAGTTCTATGAGCCAAGACGGAGCATAAGGCCAGTGCTTGCCAGGGAGCTGGTATTGACACTGTTACCACGGATGGTGGGCAAGAAGTCTCTTCATGGTTTCATGCCTCTTTCTGTGTTCGTCCTCATAAAATATTTCCTATGGGGAAGACCATTGATTTACTTCAACATGATCTAATTCATCTACCGCGGGTTAGAAGTTGCAGCATGTGCCGTGGGATTGTTTTCATACAAACCCTGCCTTCGCCTCCAGCCGTCTGTGTGCTAAAATAATAACACAGTGTGGATTTTTTGTCATTATCTGCCGATATACCGTTTGCCTTACTGCACGCAGTATTCTTTCCTATTGTGGTTGATTAGCATTGTTGGGGGGTCTACTACATTGTTGAGGGGTCTACTACATTGTTGAGGGGTCTACTACATTGTTGAAGGGTCTACAACATTGTTCTTGAAAATAATATATACATTTTCAACTAGCTATATGAGTGTTGCTGGTGCGGAGGGTATTATGGTAATACAAGCTAATGCTGAGGTTTGAAATATCAGCTCTGTTTTAATCAGATTATTGAAGTGACATCTTCACTTCTTGTTGTCTAAAACATCCCCAACAGCTCAGTTTACATTCTAGCAACTTTGTCAGGAGAAACTAAGTCTGATACTCCCTGGACCTCCTAAGCACAAGGCACTACGTCCTCCTACTACAGTGTCTACCATTAAACCTTGGAACACATCCGTCCAGAGAGAGACACATATTGACATTCTGCTATTAAAGCACTGGGTTCAGTGAGGTGTTTTCTTCCTGTGGCTCCATCGTCTCCCTCCTACCTAGCTACCCAACACCCAGCTGGAATCTTAGGAGTGCTTCACGGCGCTGTATCTTCCTCTCTCAGCCGGACCACAGGCCCCATGATGTGCAACCTAACAGCACCTTCTCATTTATTAATGGGGGACATGATTAATCTCTGTGTTGAAGGCTCCATGCTGACAGCCAATGCTGTCTGGTGCCCCAAAATGGCCATGTCAATACCAACACAAAGGATTAGCTTTTTGGAGAGGTTTAGGGGAATGTTTTGTAAAATCCTATTGTCTTGTTTTGTTTATCGCTGTAACGGCAGATTGTCACAGACTGGTGGTTCAACTTTATTTTGTGGTTGTGCACATGGCTAACACAAGCTAAGAGGTTGTATCAGATCTATATGGAAGTCAATGTTTTTGTTTTTTATAATCAGAAGAGATGATATGATATTAAAGTCTTTTGCATGTTATCGTAGTCACACCATGGCAAATTTCTAATTTCAGCCTGTGAAGATAAATCTGTCCAAAAAATCATACAAAATCATACAAAATCCTTAAAACACGTTTTTGCATGCAGGAGCAAATAGAATACTGTCCTTATTACAAACACTGAACCTGCAGTATCTCCCTATCAATGTTCCCTTTAAGCTGCGTGCGGGCGCTC
This sequence comes from Coregonus lavaretus, assembly GCF_964263955.1. NCBI lineage: Eukaryota > Metazoa > Chordata > Actinopteri > Salmoniformes > Salmonidae > Coregonus > Coregonus lavaretus. The sequence continues at coordinate 22,068,491 of NC_140019.1, forward strand.
AGCTCCCCAGGACTGCCACGCAGAAGAAATACCAGCCCGTTAACAATATCAACGTTTCCCTCTACTGTCCGGGTAGCCATTTGATTAGCTGTTCAGGAGTCTTATGGCTTGGAGGTAGAAGCTGTTAAGAAGGCTTTTAGACCTAGACTTGGCGCTCCAGGATCCGCTTGCCGTGCGGTAGCAGAGAGAACAGTCTATGACTAGGGTGGCAGGAGTCTTTAACAATTTTTAGGGCCTTCCTCTGACACCGCCTGGTATAGAGGTCCTGGATGGCAGGAAGCTTGGCCCCAGTGATGTGCTGGGCCGTATGCACTACCCTTTGTAGTGCCTTGCAGTCGGAGGCCGAGCAGTTGCCATACCAGGCAGTGATGCAACCAGTCAGGATGCTCTCAATGGTGCAGCTGCAGAGCTTTTTGAGGATCTGAGGACCCATGCCAAATCTTTTCAGTCTCCTGAAGGGGAATAGGCTTTGTCGTGCCCTCTTCACAACCGTCTTGGTGTGTTTGGACCATGATAGTTTATTGATGATGTGGACACCAAGGAACTTGAAGCTCTCAACATGCTCCAATACAGCCCTGTCGATGTGAATGGGGGCGTGCTCAGTCCTCTTTTTCCTGTAGTCCACAATCATCTCCTTTGCCTTGATCACGTTGAGGGAGAGGTTATTATCCTGGCACCACACGGCCAGGTCTCTGACCTCCTCCCTATAGGCTGTCTCATCGTTGTCGGGGATCAGGCCTACCACTGTTGTGTCGTCGGCAAACTTAATGATGGTGTTGGAGTCGTGCCTGGCTATGCAGTCATGGGTGAACAGGGAGTACAGGAGGGGACTGAGCACGCACCCCTGAGGGGCCCCGTGTTGAGGATCAGCATGGCAGATGTGTTGTTACCTACCCTTACCACCTGGGGGTGGCCCGTCAGGAGGTCCATGATCCAGTTGCAGAGGGAGGTGTTTAGTCCCAGGGTCCTTAGCTTAGTGATGAGCTTTGAGGGCACTATGGTGTTGAACACTGAGCAGTAGTCAATGAATAGCATTTTCACGTAGGGTGTTCCTTTTTGTCCAGGTGGGAAAGGGCAGTGTGGAGTGGAATAGAGATTACATAATCTGTGGATCTGTTGAGGCGGTATGCAAATTGGAGTGGGTCTAGGGTTTCTGGGATAATGGTGCTGATGTGAGCCATGACCAGCCTTTCAAAGCACTTCATGGCTACAGACGTGAGTGCTACGGGTCGGTAGTCATTTAGACAGGTTACTTTAGTGTTCTTGGGCACAAGGACTATGCTGGTCTGCTTGAAACATGTTGGTATTACAGACTCAGTCAGGGACAGGTTGAAAATGTCAGTGATGACACTTTCCATGTTAAAATGTTATGGGATGCATTTTCTCCATTGTTTTTTTTTACGGTAGGCCACTCTGATAGGCCTACATTATGATAAAATTGCCACAGTAGCCTACATGGCCCCTGTTAAAACTCTAACCTAAAGTGGGTACAGCCTCAGTGTTCACAGTAAACGCATGCCAGAAGTTGCACAGAATTTTCACAACATTCAAGTTTGCGCTCAGCAGACCTGAAATTTGCTCAGTGCCGAAAACAATTAGAGGGAACATTGCTCCCTATCAGACCAGACACAGTAATATCAACCCACACATGGTATTAGCATACACATTCTTTTCAACAGGACAAACAAACAACCCCTGCAAGCCATGTTCACCTTAATATTACCTTTGGAACTATGGAATCCACATAGCAATTCCAAACCCCTCCTACACAAACATAGTATCTGCACCGCACGTTCACTTCATAACACAAGACAGCAATGACAATGCAAAACTTCAAACAGCAAACTTATGAAAACACATTTTGGGGAACTTGGCATTGCTAGATTGCCATGTGGCCAAATGACCCTTTACGTTGTCCCCCTCCGGCGTGTGATGAATAGCCGTGGCGTGTTGCTGTATCGGGCTGTAATAAGACATGCAATGCCTCCAGCACTCATCTATTGGCCCTTCTGATCTATCAGCCCCGTCGGAGGTGTCAAGACCTATTAATCAACAGGCCCTCAGGACTCGACTGGATGTTTTGTTTACGCTCATTGCTTCAGATAAACTATACCTATCTTCTCTCCATAATAGTTTACTGAAGACGTGTTTTTGGTACACTCTGTTTTCTCCACGAAGCGATCTGATAAGAGGGACAAGTTCGAATGGGATGCTCATAAACAGCCTTGAAAGTTACAGTGGTGGATTTTGAGGTCAAACTTGTTTTTCGATATAATGTATGTACTGCAAAAAACCTTCCTTTAGTTATTTGCGGAATGAATAAGTTATTAATTAGTTAATAAATAAGTGTGTCAATGCCAAATAGCATGATTCAAGGGGATACTACAAAAGCTAATCAGAGGCCCATCAACTTCAATATGCAACTTAAAATGTACCTAAATATTTGGATTGGAATACATTTTGTGCATTAAGCTTTCCCAGTGACAAAGAAAACTGTCAAGCCTGGACAGATAGCGTGGACAGATCAGATAGCTTTAGAGCGTGTTATTCACAGCTCAACACTTCTGGTGGGAGGGTTCAAAACAATAGCTTTGAAGCCTCCTTGTCCTACGGGGCCGGGAAGGGGACAGAACAGAATGTGGCGACAGGTGTTGCTCGGTAGTGCTTCTCTTCTAAACGACTGCCCACACTGAGTTCCCTACAGTCCTCTCTTTCACTTTTACTCCATCTCTACTCTCATCTCTTTCTCTCTCTCGTTCTCTCTCCCTCCATCTAGTCCAGACAGCACCTCTACCCCCCCCCCCCCCCCCTCTCTCTCTATCTATCTCTCTCTCTCTATCAATTCAATTCAATTCAATTCAATTTATATTTAAGGGCTTTATTGGCATGGGAAACGTATGTTAACATTGCCAAAGCAATTGAAGTAGATAGTAAACAAAAGTGAAATAAACAATCAATATTAACAGTAAACGTTACACTCAGAAGTTCCAAAAGAATAAAGACATGAAAAATGTAATATTATGTATATATACAGTGTTGTAACAATGTGCAAATAGTTAAAGTACACATGGGAAAATAAATAAACATAAAAATGCATTGTATTTACAATGGTGTTTGTTCTTCACTGGTTGCCCTTTTCTTGTGGCAACAGGTCACAAATCTTGCTGCTGGAATCTCTATCACCTCTACCTCTCTCTCTCTCTCTCTCTCTCTCTCTCTCTCTCTCTCTCTCTCTCTCTCTCTCTCTCTCTCTCTCTCTCTCTCTCACCTTTACCCCTCCACCTCTTTCTCTCCCTCTATCACCTTCACCCCTCCACCCTTCTCTCTCTCTCTTTCTCTCAATTCAATTCAATTCAATAGATTTTATTGACATGGCAAGTAAAATTACTAACATTGTCAAAGTATAGATATAACAAAAATGGTGGGACCAACAGCAATATAATAATAGTAGTAGTGGAAATGGGATTACCATTAACAGCAACTACAACAACAATATTAATGAGAATAACAATACATTAAAGCAATAGTAGTCGACCAATCTCAACATGACTGAGAAGACACATTACATGGTATGAAAGCCAAAACAAAACAGGAAATATTATTGACATTACATTACACTTTTCACTGGCTGTCCCTCAGGTTGTGGCAGGAGGACACATATTTGGCTGCCAAAATTGCACATTTTGGCTTTTCACCCAATAAATATTGGATTTTTTCTTCCTCTTTTATAGTTTCAAATTCTTTGTACTGAATGATCATTTTGGGAAAGAAAGATTCTCTTAGGTCTGAGTATTTGTCACAGTGTAATAGGAAATGCAGCTCTGTCTCTACCTCTCCCCGGGGGCAGAGTGAGCACAGCCTGTCCTCTCTGGGCAGCCAGGTTTGCCTGTGACGACCGGTCTCTATAGCCAGACTGTGCTCACTGAGTCTGTACCTAGTCATTGTTTTCCTCAGTTTTCTATCAGTCACAGTGGTCAGATAGTCTGCCACCATGTACTGTCTGTTTAGAGCCAAATAGCATTGAAGTTTACTTTGATTTTTTTGTGGTGTCTTTCCAATAGGTGATATATTTTTCTTTTTGCTTTGTGATGATTTGGTTGGGCCAGATTTTCTAAGTGCTGTCCTGAGGCTCTATGAGGTTGATTTTGGTTAGTGAACTGAGCCTCAGAACCAGCTGGCTGAGGGGACTCTTCTCTTGTTTCATCTCTTGACATAGTAGAGCTGTGTGATGGAATGTTTTGGGGTCACTTGTTTTTAGATGGTTGTAAAATTTGATGGCTCTTTTTTCTATTCGAATAAGGAGGGGGTATTGGCCCAATTCTGCTCTACATGCGTTATTTTGAGTTTTTCTTTGCACTTGCAATACAGTCTTGCAAAACTCTGCATGCAGTATTTCGATTGGATGTTTGTCCCATTTGGTAAATTCAGTATTAGAGAGCGGACCCCATACTTCGCTGCCATATAGAGCAATTGGTTCTATAACTGATTGGAAAATTTAAAGCCAGATTCTAATTGGAATTTCGATTTTAATATTCATTTTAATGCCATAGAATGCTCTTCTTGCTTTGTCTCTCAGCTCATTCACAGCCATGTGAAAGCTACCTGTGTTGCTGATATTTAGTCCTAGATACGTGTAATTTTTGGTGTGTTCTAATAGAACTGTGTCCAAATAGAATTTATATTTGTCATCCTGATTTCCTGACCTTTTTTGGAATATCATTATATTCGTTTTTTTTTCAGATTAACGGTCAGGGTCCAGGTCTGACAGAACCTGTGCAGATGATCTAGATGCTGCTGTAACCCCTCCTTAGTGGGAGACAGTAGCACCAGGTCATCTGCGTACAGCAGACACTTGATTTCAGTGTTGTGTAGGGTGAGACCAGGTGCTGCCGATTCTTCTAATGTTTTTGCCAATTCATTAATGTAGATGTTAAATAGTGTTGGACTTATTGGGCAGCCCTGTTTCACTTCACGTCCCTGAGAGAAGAAGTCTGTTTGCTTGTTGCCGATTTTAATCGCACATTTGTTTTTAGTGTACATTGATTTAATAACATCATATGTTTTCCCTCCAATACCACTTTCTATTATTTTGTAAAAAAGAACTTTGTACCAAATTTAATCAAATGCTTTCTTGAAGTCTACAAAACATGAGTAGATTTAGCCTTTGTTTTGGTTTACTTGTTTGTCAGTTAGAGTGTGGAGGGTGTAAATGTGGTCTGTTGTGCGATAATTTTATACAAATCCAATCTGGCTTCTGCTTAGGACGTTGTGTTCATCAAGGAAATGATGTAGTCTGCTGTTTATGATACTGCAGAGAATTTTCCCCAAGTTGCTGTTAACGCAAATTCCTCTGTAATTATTTGGGTCAAATTTGTCTCCATTTTATAAATTGGTGTGATCAATCCTTGGTTCCAAATATCGGGGAAAATACCTGCAGTTAGGATAATGTTGAAGAGTTTGAGTATAGCCAATTTGAATTTGTGGTCTGTATATTTGATCATTTCATTAAAAAAAACATCAGCACCACAGGCCTTTTTGGGTTGGAGAGTGCAAAGTTTTTCCAATAATTATTGTTCTGTAATTGGGGTATCCACAGGATTCTGATAGTCTTTGACTGCTGATTCAAGGATTAGTAAATTTTCTTGTATATCTTGTTGTTCTGGGCTCTTTGTTATATTGCTGTAGAGGTTTGCAAAGTGATTTCTCCACATATCCCCATTTTGGATAGCCAATTCCTCATTATGAGGTTTGTTTAATTTATTCAAATTCTCCCAGAAGTGGTTTGATTCTATGGATTCCTCAATCACATCCAGCTGATTTCTAATGTGCTGTTCCTTTTTTGTTCTTAGGGTGTGTTTGTATTGCTTCAGTGTTTCCCCATATTGAAGGCGTATATTTTTGTTGTCTGGGTCTCTGTGTTTTTGATTAGATATATTTCTCAATTACTTTCTTAGATTTTTGCAATCATTATCAAACGATTTTTCATTATCTATTATTTTTGGTTTGCTCTTATGTTTCTTAAGATTAGCCAAGGAGGCTAATTTGTCAAATATAAAGTTTATGTTCCAAATGGCCAAATTTACACCTTCATTGCTGTAGGAGAATGTTAAGGCTAAAAAGTTGTCCAGGAGAGATTGTATTTTTTGGCTACTAATTGCTTTTTGGTAGATTTCTGTACTGTTTGCACTCCATCTATAGGTCTGTTTAGTATCATGTAATTTATTGGGCCGTGATGCTTCATGGTTGGGTTCTGCTCTTCTCAGATACACTGTGATTTTACTGTGGTCAGAGAGAGGTGTTAGTGGGCTGACTGTGAATGCTCTGAGAGACTCTGGGTTGAGGTCGGTGATGAAGTAGTCTACAGTACTGCTGCCAAGGGATGAGCTGTAGGTGTACCTACCAAAATAGTCCCCTCTTAGCCTACCATTGACTATGTACAGACCCAGTGTTTGACAGAGCTTCAGGAGCTGTACTCCATTTTTGTTTTTCACTTTGTCATAGTTGTTCCTGGGGGGGGGTATGTGGGGAGGGAAAGGTTGTTGCTTCCCGGTAGGTGTTTGTCCCCATGACTGTTGATAGTGTCTAGTTCTTCTGCTGTTCTAGTATTCAGGTCTCCACAGACCAGCACAGTGCCTTGGGCCTGAAAGTGACTAATCTCCCCCTCTAGAATGGAGAAACTCTCTTCATTGAAGTAGGGTGACTCTGAGGGGGGAATGTATGTGGCACAGAGGAAGACGTTTTTATCTGTTAAGATAGCCTCCTTGTTGATTTTTAGCCAGATGAAGAATTCTCCTGTTTTGATCAATTCGATTGAATTAGTTAGTTCAGATTTATACCATATTAGCATTCCCCCTGAGTCTCTGCCCTGTGTGATTCCTTTTAATTTGGTGGATGGGGTGATTATCTCCCTATAACCTAGTGGACAGCCAGTGGAAACATCACTTCTGCACCATGTTTCCTGTAGTACTACAATATCAACATCATTAATTTCTGCTCTTTAGCCCAAAAGCAGAGGACTTCAATCCTTGTAAAATTCCAACATGCAACGTAAAAAGACTTCATAACTGTTTTTCTTTACCTTCAAAATGAGATAAACACTCACAATCCAACAAGAATTATTAAAATATGATTTTTCAATTAAGGTAAAGTCTTATTATGCAAATGTGATTTGTTTATCATTTAAGATAGTATCAGTGTCATGCCACTTGGGTGTATGTAGTGTGAGGATGGTGGAGTTCTTGTGCTCATCTTACCATGACCCTCGGCCTATCACATGTGAGCATAGTAGATTCAGCATTTGTTTGATGTCACTCATTTCGTTGGTGGGAGCTGGGCCAGTTGCTCCTCTCACAGCTTGTACATAGCTCTGTCTGCCGGGCTGTGGCTCCTCCAGGTGTGGGTCTGCGGTGGGGGGGAGGGGGGTGTTAGGCCTCGTCTGGGTGGGTCTGAAGCTGGGCTGGGGTGGTCTGTGCTGCGCTGGATGTGGTGGGCATTGAGGTTGGTGGTGCTGTGGCCATGGCTGTGGGGTCCAGGGTGCTGGTCCGGGGTGTTGTCTCGGTGATCTCGGGGGGGTGGAGATTGCTCCGCTGTTCCTGGGTGGAGAGGTCGGGATGCGGTTTAAAGCGACGTCCTTGAGAGTCTTAGCAAGGATGGGGACTGTCTCCCTGTACAGGTGAACATGGTCATAGAGACAGTCCAGATCGAGGGTGGGATGGTGGGCCAGGTGTACATTGGGTCGCAGGGCACAGTCCCGGGAGAGGCTGGCGTTTATTCTTTGGATTGTGGCAGGGTGGAAGTCCTTCCTCTGTAGAAGGGTTGACACCACGATCCTTGAGTTGGGGAAGATTGCAGAGGCCTTCTCAATCACTCCCCTTAGTGAAGTCGCCACCCTTCCTGCTGAGCACGCAGGTCGTTGCTTCCGGTATGTATGATTATGTGGCTTGACGACCCGAGCTGGGCCTTATCAAGCAGCGCCATGGCACTCTGTGTTGTTGGGCACCACACCTTTCTCGTTTTGTGTATAGGGAAAAGTTTATTCTCCTGAACAAACTTCCCATTTGAGTCCATCAACAGGACAATCTCAGCCAGTGTTTCTTCTGGACTGGAGGGGGTAGAGTTGTGGCTGGTGAGTGTTGGAGCTGGGGTGTGGCTGGTCTGTGTCGGTGCCGCTGTCAGTGGGAGGCTGTTCTGTAGCCTGGGGGGGAGGCATGCAGCCGGCAGGGCTGGGGAGGCCTGGCTGGTTGAGGTGGGCTCCTCTGCTGTGTGAGGGCAGGTCATAGTCCGTCTCTTTCTTGCTGAACTTCTTTCAGCTGTGTTGCAAGGCTGCTGTCCTGCTCTGTCCGCACCTTGGTTAGGAGCTCCTCTAAGGTGTGGATGTCTGGTTGCTGTTTGCTCACACTCTCCCTGAGCAGGACCACCTCCCCCTCCAGTTTCGTGAACTGATCCCTCATGGCAGCCATGGTGGTGAGGAGGGCCTGAGCCTGCTCTGCACTGAGGGGGTCGCTCTCCTCCTGGGGCGTGTCCTCCACTATGGTGGGAAGAGAGGTGCTGGATGTGCCTTTTTGGGTGGGGATAGTGGGGGTGAGGGTGGTGCTGGTGGAGTTTGTCTTGTGGGAGGGCATGTCACTGGTGGTGTCCTTCTCTCTCTCTGCTCTCTCCTTAATGGTCTGAAAGTCTGTTTCAAACAGCCTAAGGTTACCTTGCACCATGACAGTCCCAGTCTTGTAGAGGTTGATTGTTATCATGGTGCTGTCAGGGTCGTCTGTCTCTTTGACTTTCAGCTTCCACCCATTACAGATTCCCTCTTTCTTTACGGATGGGTAGTGAGAGCAGACTGCTGAGCGCCATGCATTTGGCTGGTCAGTGAGAAAGATGAGATTACTCACATCACCGTTTTTGTAGAGGTCTGTGAAAAGGGTTTCTGGCCTCCTAGTAGATTCTGTTTAAAAGCTTTCCACGTTGTGTCATTTTTGGCCTCTGGAGGGTAGAGAATGGACAGCGCTGAGGGGGAGTGGGGACATGGTGCCTGTGGGCTCTGCTACTACTGCTGCTGCTGCTCTGTTCTGCTGCACTGTTGCCATGGCAACCAGTTTTGTTTGTCTGCTGCTGTTGCTAGCTAGCTCCTGTTTAGCTCAAAAACCAGCAAAAAGAGTGAAAAATCTTCACACACAAAAACAGAAGATATGTTTAAAGTTAGAGACCGTGCTTCTTTTTGATTTACTCACTCAGTTTGGTCGTTTGATGTAGTTGTATTAACTCCCCTTGCTAGGTTTGTTCTAGCTCTATTTTCTGGCTGGCTTGCTAGCCTGCTGGCTAGGTCTTTGTTTTGTAGCTAGCTAGTGAGAGTCAAAACTTCTTAATTTGAGGCGCAAAGTTACTTTTTTTTATATTCTGATTGAATAGAGTTGTTGTTCATCACTTCTTGTCTTGAATGTTTTTAGATTCATTCTAAAAACAAAAAAAACTGAAATAAATCAGGAGCTCATGTTGAGAATGACCTCTCTCTCTCTCTCTCC